>NW_027495117.1:0-40200 GCF_021521415.1 Bidens hawaiensis | reverse complement strand
AGATTATTAAAAATATTTTTTTTTAATTAAGGCATTAATATTGAAAATTTATGAAATGGTCAAATTCGTTAAATTTCGGTTTTTGACTAACTGGTGAAAGTCAAACTATATAACACATTTTTTTAAACTTCATATAAATAGTGAAAATCCAAATTTGAATGGTGACAATCGGATCTCAAATGTTTCTAAAATGTCACACGTCATATTAAATGTTTATTATTTTCACATATGACCATCATGTATTTTTTTTTCAAATATCCTTTATATAACACAAATCGAACTACATCTGGATAATGGGTAAGCGAGCAACAAGCTGCGCCGCTATCCCCTTTTGAATCGCAAAGCCTATTCTACTAAATATAAATCCTTGGTTCCTCGGGCTCTGCGAGTCACTGTGAACCACCTTCTGCACCCGCTCCAAGAAGCTTCTACGACCTTGAAGACACAATCATTGTTAAGTACATCCAATTGGTTCAACATTGTAATGTTTGTTGGTCTCATCTTTCTGGCTGTGAAAAATTAAAATAAACAAATTCTTAATTTTTGAATAATTATAGTTTGAACCAAACAAGTAAAAAAATGAATTATATAAGCACAACCAAAAGAACATACCTTACAAAGAAACAAATACAATTTTGCTAAATCCGGTGTGATGGTGTGAGAATTATTGTGTAAAGGTCAGAGTATATATACATAAGTAGTAGATGTTTGAATTTTTGGATGGTTGATGATGTGCGAAAATATATATATAAATAAAACACAAGTCGCAACTAAGCTTTAAAAACCAAACAATCTATCCTAGTTCACACAAACGGCAAGTGTACCGATCGCGTATAGCACAGATAAGGAAAGTCCGGATATCGAACTCGAAGACACGTGAAAACGTTTATAATTACAAAACTCTAACCAAGACTCACCAAAATATTTAATTGATTTATTTTATAATTTATTTTAACTACTTAACTTAACTGAATGAAAACTTTTAACAAAACTTTGAAAACTTTGATTTAAATTCAATGAATAAAGACGTCTACCTAGGAATGAATCATGTTGATAGAAATAACAAGACAACGGATTGAAAATATTCAAGACACCAGTTATAAAGGATGACACAACTAAAACTTGTTTAAGAAAGTCAAATTACCTCTCAGTCTCTCTAACAAACTCTAACTTGTTTTAATTGATTTTAAAGAACAAACCGGAAAAAACAATTATTAACGTGTTCAAATGACGACTCACCTCTCGGTCTCACCGACACACTAGCCTAATGGAAACGAATACTACGCAACCAAGGATAGAGGAACAATTTAACTTAACCAAAATTAAACCAACTAATTTCACATAAACACTCAAACTTGACAAGACAAAAACCCGCTCTCGCGCGGTCTTAATTCTAACAAGTAAAAGCAACGAGACAATATTACTTCTTATCACCTCTCGGTCTCAAAGAAGGTGTATTTTAACTGATTTTAGATGATTATATTACCCACTTATCCCTACGGTTGTACACCCCGCAAATAAACCCAAAACACCAAGTAAAGAGTTTAACAAGCAATCAATTAATCAAAACCAATTCAATTAACTACTGCAAGAGGATTATAAGTAATAACAAATAAAACACAGCCATCACACACAATCTAATTTATGGTTTAGTTAAACTTTACATCAATAATTCAAGTCTTGAACATTAACAATCCATTATACAAGTCAAAACAACTCAACAATCATCTATCCTAGGTAGAACAAACAAGTTTAGCTACTCATTGATTTTGGACAGCAGCATACAATCAAAGTAAACATCGTAAACATCATCATAAACATAATTAAATTCATTCAAGATCCAAACAATATCAATCACAAGTCAAACTATCAATCGATTGCAAAACAATTCAAATCAAAAGACCAAATTAATAAAGTTAGGGTTCTTGAACAATAATTAAAGTTTAAGGATGAATTACTATCAAGTATGGCTGATATTTATGATTGTTTGAAGCCCCTAGCTGCTGCCCAAGATCACCCCGAGCCTCCTCTTCCTTCTCCAGCCGCCAACAGCCTCAGCCGCCACCTCTTTCTTCTTTTCTTTCTTCTTTTTCCGGCCGGCTGCAAGAGTTCCGATCGGAACTTTAGGGTTTCTAGGGTTTTGGTTTTGATTTCGGGATTTGTAGCTGAATAATGGCTGGTTACTCTTTAATCAACTTAATATAATATTATATAAGGCCTTTAAGATGTCGGCTTGGGTCGGGCCTTGACTTGTAAGTTTGAAAATTGCACAATTAAGCCCCTAAACTCTTCAATTTAACTCTTTTTTCCACCAAACTTCATCACCTACAAGAAAACAATCATCTTTGTAATATTAAGCATAAACAAACCATAAAACTGAATAATTAAACTAAAAAGTAATTAAAACATGATAAAAATGATACGGAAAGTAAGTGTGTTTCACTACACATCAAACATCCCCACACTTAAACCTTTTTCGTCCTGAAAAAGTCTAATGCAGTTGGATCAGAATCGGAAAATCAAAGTTAAATCAAACATATAGGTTAGATTTTAAAGCTCAAAAAAACGCAAAAACCGCGATCATCGATATTGTTGTCCACCTAAATCCATGCCTTAATCTTTACCGGGACAAATAAGATCCGACAATAATATTACTTAGTGGTTTACACAATTAAGACCCGCTTATTTTCGGCTTTTACCGGACCAGACCACCCCAACTTGACTTAAACCTCAAAATTAGCAGATTTAAAACTTTATTGCTCAATATTTATGAATAGTTAAGACGATCAAGGGTATTGTTTATCCACCTAAGCTTAAGCATCAAAGTCTACCAAGCAGCCATTAGATATGATTAAGGTTCAATTACTTATAGCTAGTGTTCCCCACAACATGACATACCCCCGTTATCAAGCAATACCCCAAATCCATAACCATAGGTGAGTATGCAAAATTTTATCTGTCGGGCTTACATGTAGCGTGTCCCTTGTGGTCCGTTTCTTAATGGTAATGAGACGCGAGCAAGGGGACCCCACATGACTAACAGCGTGGATGATCAAGTCTGTAGTGTATTTGTACTTTCGTACTTTTTTTGATCATGTTTATAGACTTATAAGGGTTTGCTCTTTGGCTTTATTTTAAATATCCACAACCCCACTTAGGAATTGTGAATACCCAGCTAAATAGATTGCATACAGACCCATGGTCTCCGGACCCGAAGCATCCCATCAATCCAGGATTTAAGGTTATAAAACCATACGCCGATGAGGTGTAAAACACTAAACTAGCATTTTAAGATTTATATCACAGGCTACACGGCATACTCTAACGTTAAACCTACCAAGCATCATATGATAACGTATTCAAATTTTTTAAAACTCATGATATTTCCAATTTTTCATACTAAAATTTGAGGCTTGAGTATGGCCCGACCTTTCATTGCTTATTTTCCACGGACAAAACGCTTTACCCACAAAAGATTTCCGTTTTAACCGTTTTATCAAATTTGCCCTTTCATTTTCAAGGCTGAGTCTACCGACACATCCCAAGTTAAGTGCGTTTTCTTTTATTTATCTCATATTATTAGTAGTTTGAAAAACCGATTTCCGATAAATATCATCATCTTCCACTTTAATGCAAAAGAAACTAAAAACAAGGGACATTATTATTATTATTATTTTATTTTTTAACTTAGACAACGTACGAAAACGAAAAACAAGTGAAAACTTTTTATTTTTTTAAATTTTTTAATAATTTTTTTTTCTACAACTAAGTAAAATAAATTCCCATCCCCACACTTAGAACGAAATCGTCCTCGATGAGAACAAGGAAAAGAAATAAAATAAAAACAAACGTAAAGCATAAAATAAAAACTTTAAAGGAACAGAAATTAAAATAGAGAACGTGTTACTCCCCTGGTTTAGATGCAAATTCTTCATCAGCTGTGTATGACTCAAACGAACGACCGTATAGCATTTCATTCGCGGCCGCAACCTCGGGTGAACCAGTTCCAAAACGCCATCAGAGCTACCATGCGCATAATAATACCTGTAACAACTCAAACTCGCTCGCATGTAGCGGCGTACAAAACAGAAAACAAAAACATAAGAAATAAACATATTTTTGTGTTTTTGAATTTTTTTAATTTTTTTTTTATTTTTATTAAATAATTTTTTTTTATTTTTTTTTGTATTTATAAATATAAATAAAAGTAAAACAAATAAAAACAAATAATAAAGAGAATCATAATACAAACTCTACAACTCGGGCTGTCTCCAGAGAGCGCTTAGTTTAACGGGTCCTCAGCCTGACCCCAAATCTCAATTTCAATCAGGTGGCTTCTCCTTTTATCCGTTTTCCACTCGACCCGTTTCGTTTTATTTGTCTACTAGTAGTCAGGAGAAACTTACCAGAAAAATTTAAAGAGATTTTGAAAACTGAAGCGGGTCGGACCACCAAGACTTATACTTGCCCGGACCAAACTTTATACGAGTCGTGTAATGAAGGAGGATGTCATCTTTGTGGTGTGTCAACTTTTTATTTTGTTTCGTATGTTGTATCCTCACTTTCAAGTTCGTTTGATCCAAGTATACATGTTCTCTCTTCTGTGATGTCTCCCTGAAAATTAATCTTCCTATTTCTTCAATGTCACCTCCCGGGTCAAATTGCGTATCATCTAATTCCATAGAGGTATCCTCCACAAGCTCTTCATGATAACCCTCGATATCAAAGATAACCACATTCGCCTTCTTGACCTCCGTCAAAGTAGATGCAATGATAGACGGCAGCTTCCTCTCTTCATCTAAAAACGCATACTTAAGGTGGGCAGGCGAATCCTTAATCTCTAAGGAAGAAGGAGGAATCTCGACCGAAGGTCGGTCAATCGGATCGTCTCGTACGATCTTAGCAGACACACCAGATTCAGGGTTATGCGACTCGGTGTCGTCATCAAAGGACTGATTAGTTACGGCAACCATCTCAATCTCTGGAATCTCCCTATCGATAATCTGGGTGTCGGAGGCAGATCCTCCACAGATTTCGCTGAGAAACTCCCCGACATGCTCCATGATGGTATCAATGAAGTATAAGGAGTCATCAGCAGACTTAGGGTGTTTAATTGACTGTCGAACGTCAAAACTAACGTTCTCATCCCCAACTCTTAAGATTAATTTACCCTCGCAGACATCGATCAATGTCTGTGCAGTGGCAAGGAATGGTCCGCCCAAGATGAGTGGGACACTATCGTCATCGTTCATGTCCAGGATGACAAAGTCCACCGGGAAGATGAACTTGTCGACACGAACAAGCATGTTCTCGACCACCCCTCGGGGGTATTTCACAGAACGATCAGCAAGCTGGATACTCATACAGGTAGGCCTCGGTTCGCCTAGACCCAACTTGCGATACACGGAATACGGCATGAGATTAATACTGGCACCAAGATCTGCCAGCGCATGGAAGACCGTATTCACTCAAGATGCAGGGAATTGTGAAACTCCCAGGATCGGACATCTTTTCAGGTAACTTTCTCTGCAAGACTGCAGAGCAACCAGCACTCAGAGGAATGGAAGAGACTTCGGCTAACTTCTCTTTGTTTGAAAGAATATCCTTAAGAAACTTTGCGTATTTGGGCATTTGCGTAAGTGCCTCAAGGAAAGGAATATTAAGATGAAGTTGCTTCAAAAGATCAAGAAATTTGGAGTTTTGCTCCTCGTCTCTATCCCTACGGACTCTCAAGAGAAATGGGAGTCTAGTTTGTAGACTCTCGGTGGTGTGCTGGGTAATGGCTGGCTCTCGGCCTGTGCTGAACTTCCTGGGCTGTGCCTTTGATGCACCCTGGCCGGTGGAGACTCCAACTGAATCTCCTCGTCTACCTGCTCCTCTACATCTACCGCAGGCTCGTTAACGACTCCTCTCGTCGCCTCTTGAATCACGGGCTCGCTACGTGCCCCCGCACCGCTCCTTGTCGTCACAGCCTTCGCGAACGCCTTCGGATTTTGTTCAGTGTTACTTGGAAGTGTACCTGACGACCTCTCATTTAGACGACTTGCTATCTCTCCCATCTGACGCTCAAGATTTTGAATTGAAGCTCCTTGATTTCTCATGAATGACTCGTGCTCCCGGAATTTCTCTTGAGTTTCTTTGTGACGGGAGTCCTCTCGAGTCATGAGTTGCGACAGCATCTGTGTCTGCTGTGCCATCATCTCCTCTAATGTGGGTTTCTTCTCCCCACTACTCGGTCCCTCACCGGAATCCTGGAATAGGCTCTGACGTTGCTGGAAGCCGGACTGATTTCCGTTCCTCCAGTTGGAATTTTGGTTACCTCTCCACCCCGAATTATAAGAATTGAAAGAATGTTGATTTCGGTTTGGATTATTAACGAAGTCGACTGCCTCCTCCTGGAAACCTACGGGGCATTGAATGGTGTCGTGTCCCCCTCTACAGATCTCGCATAACTTACTTTTCACCTGCAAGTCCTTCACGATCTTTGCTAACGCTTCAACTTGTGCCGCAAGTCCGGTGCTCGTGTCGACCGAATGCATGCCGCGTGATAGGGAATCAACTGTTTTGGTACTCTTAACTGGTGGTCGCTAGTATCCACTCATGGCTAAACCATTAAACAAGGCAATGCACTCATCCGTATCTTTCGTCGTCAGTAGGTTACCTCCTGCAGCTGTGTCGAGCATACTCTGAGTTGCGTACGTCACTCCGTTGTAGAACTTCTCGACAACCGCCCAGTCTTGTAGGCCGTGGTTCGGACATAAAGCAAGTAGATTTTTGAACCTTTCCCACGCCTCGTAGAAGATCTCGGTGTCCTCCATCTGGAAAGAATGAATTTGGTTACGCAAATGAGCGGCCTTAGCCGGAGGATCGTATTTTTCAAGAAATTGGGCCTACATGGCAGCCCAAGTAGCAATGAATCCCTGTGGGAGGGACTCAAGCCACAGACTCGCATGATCCACGAGTGAGAACGGAAAGATTCGGAGTTTGATGGCGTCTTCGGATACGCCGGCAAGATGAAACGTGTCGCAGATACGTGCAATACAAGTGAGTTGAGAATGCGGGTTCTCGTGGAGCAACCCGTGAAACTGAGCAGAATGAGCAATCGTGTTCAGAACGTTAGATGGAATCTGCCAAGTCGTTTGAACTCCTATAGCTGGTGGAGCAATGCTGGATCTCACGCCAGCATCGACCGGACGGGCCCGGTCTGCAACTGTCCTCCTCGGTAGTGGATTCGCGTCGCCCATAATCCTATCCCTAATGGCGGGTTTAGAAAAGGTAAGAGAAGAGAACGTATTACCGACGGATGTAGATGAACTAGAAGACGGTTTTGTACGACAAGTAGTAAATAAAAGAAATTATAATTAGCTAAACTATTTTAAACTAACAAACAAAACAAATAAGAAAGACAAGTAGTAAACAAGGCAGGTCTTAACTCGAGTCGTTCTTAATACGCCTCTAACCGTGTCGCCGGCAACGGCGCCAAAAACTTGATGTGCGAAAATATATATATAAATAAAACACAAGTCGCAACTAAGCTTTAAAAACCAAACAATCTATCCTAGTTCACACAAACGGCAAGTGTACCGATCGCGTATAGCACAGATAAGGAAAGTCCGGATATCGAACTCGAAGACACGTGAAAACGTTTATAATTACAAAACTCTAACCAAGACTCACCAAAATATTTAATTGATTTATTTTATAATTTATTTTAACTACTTAACTTAACTGAATGAAAACTTTTAACAAAACTTTGAAAACTTTGATTTAAATTCAATGAATAAAGACGTCTACCTAGGAATGAATCATGTTGATAGAAATAACAAGACAACGGATTGAAAATATTCAAGACACCGGTTATAAAGGATGACACAACTAAAACTTGTTTAAGAAAGTCAAATTACCTCTCAGTCTCTCTAACAAACTCTAACTTGTTTTAATTGATTTTAAAGAACAAACCGGAAAAACAATTATTAACGTGTTCAAATGACGACTCACCTCTCGGTCTCACCGACACACTAGCCTAATGGAAACGAATACTACGCAACCAAGGATAGAGGAACAATTTAACTTAACCAAAATTAAACCAACTAATTTCACATAAACACTCAAACTTGACAAGACAAAAACCCGCTCTCGCGCGGTCTTAATTCTAACAAGTAAAAGCAACGAGACAATATTACTTCTTATCACCTCTCGGTCTCAAAGAAGGTGTATTTTAACTGATTTTAGATGATTATATTACCCACTTATCCCTACGGTTGTACACCCCGCAAATAAACCCAAAACACCAAGTAAAGAGTTTAACAAGCAATCAATTAATCAAAACCAATTCAATTAACTACTGCAAGAGGATTATAAGTAATAACAAATAAAACACAGCCATCACACACAATCTAATTTATGGTTTAGTTAAACTTTACATCAATAATTCAAGTCTTGAACATTAACAATCCATTATACAAGTCAAAACTACTCAACAATCATCTATCCTAGGTAGAACAAACAAGTTTAGCTACTCATTGATTTTGGACAGCAGCATACAATCAAAGTAAACATCGTAAACATCATCATAAACATAATTAAATTCATTCAAGATCCAAACAATATCAATCACAAGTCAAACTATCAATCGATTGCAAAACAATTCAAATCAAAAGACCAAATTAATAAAGTTAGGGTTCTTGAACAATAATTAAAGTTTAAGGATGAATTACTATCAAGTATGGCTGATATTTATGATTGTTTGAAGCCCCTAGCTGCTGCCCAAGATCACCCCGAGCCTCCTCTTCCTTCTCCAGCCGCCAACAGCCTCAGCCGCCACCTCTTTCTTCTTTTCTTTCTTCTTTTTCCGGCCGGCTGCAAGAGTTCCGATCGGAACTTTAGGGTTTCTAGGGTTTTGGTTTTGATTTCGGGATTTGTAGCTGAATAATGGCTGGTTACTCTTTAATCAACTTAATATAATATTATATAAGGCCTTTAAGATGTGGGCTTGGGTCGGGCCTTGACTTGTAAGTTTGAAAATTGCACAATTAAGCCCCTAAACTCTTCAATTTAACTCTTTTTTCCACCAAACTTCATCACCTACAAGAAACAATCATCTTTGTGATATCAAGCATAAACAAACCATAAAACTTAATAATTAAACTAAAAAGTAATTAAAACATGATAAAAATGATACGGAAAGTAAGTGTGTTTCACTACACATCAGTTGAATAAAAAAGAAAGGTATAAATGTAATTTATTTACATCATAAAATTAGAGATTTTTAAATAACTTGAAATATGAAAGAAAATTAGGAAATATAGTAATTAAGGATTTTTAATGTTTTATTTTTAACACATTTAATTAGAATTAATTTGAATTGAATGCAGAATAATATAAATTAATTAATAGAAATTAATAATTATTTAATACAAATGAGTTGTCTAGTATTTTAATTTATTTTAGAATTTTTTTATTCAATGAAAAAAAGAAAAGTGATAGATAAAAATGAAAATGTTATGAATATATCAAAGGAGGCTATGTTGACTTAACCTATACTAGGGTATATACCGCGTGACACGCAGGTGGAATAACTTGTCACTAAACATAATCAACTTAAACATCAATTTAAACAAACATAATATTTCTTTAACTATTAAAACTTGATAGATTTACATTGTCACTTAACACATCACCATACCAACCAAAAAGTAATAGATTTACGTTGTCTTAATATTAAAACTTCTAAATTATAGGAAGTTAATTTGAACATAACAAACATAATAAATTTAAACAACAAATTCAAGCAACATAATACTTCTTCAAACTTTCGGATCAAAACGTTAACCATTTACATTGTCTAGATCTTAAAAGTTAAAAGTTACAATAAGTTAATGTACATCGAACAATCAAAAAACATCAACAAAAGACATAAACATGTACTTTCATATTAAACAACCATCAACTTCTTCAAGCATTCTACCAAAAGAAACTCATTTTGTTTCACCACCTGAAAATATAATAAAACAATAGCATCCCAATTAAATATACCATAATAACGTATTTAATAATGAGTAACATTTGAACATTAATAAAGTTGTTTTTATTAAATTTTTGTTTTTATCAAAACAAAATAACATACAACAACAAACAAAGTAAAATGACAACATAAAATATCTTTCTAACTTAAACCATTAAACCAAAAAGATATATCAATAAAAACATTTTTTGGCCGTCATTTTATACCTAACAAATTTGATACTCTTCTAAAACAACCTGTGTTGAAATATTTTCAAAATAGTTACAAAATATAAAAAAATTGGAGTTAGTCAACTTTAAAAAATTATGAATTTTTTTTTTTATTTTTGACCAATCTTGCAACAAACTTTTAAATCACTGACATTAATATTTTGTTAAACTTGGAAAACTTGAAAACGTTTTACAATAAATGAATTTTCAAATAACTTTGGAAAGATTAAAAAATTTTATGTTGACTTTGAAAATAATTAAAGGTGAAAAAATATGATGCAAAATCAATGAAAACAAAATATAAACGTATAGGAAATAAATTATCAAATATTTTTAATATTCTTTGAAAACATTATGAAGACTTAGACTATCAAATTGTTTGGATGCTATAATTAGAAGATTTATATTATGTTTAAACAACTTTTTAGTTAAAATGGATAAAAATATACATGTTTACATATATTATTAAGAAATTTAGTGACATTAATAGTTTGTGAATACAAATTCAAAAAAAATTGAACATACGTAACCAAATTTAAAACGGTGAATATAAAAAAGAAACTTATGTTTCGGGTGTGGAATCTCATAATAAATTGAATCTACTATAAATAATAACAATAAGAAATTAATATGTGATTCATTTAATTTTTGAAATAGAAAGTGACATTATATATTTTATGAAAATTTGTCATGTTTAATAATATTCACTAAATCATATGTTCCACATAATATTTATAAATGATGATAAAATGGTTATTTAATTTATGATATATTAAGTATTGATTATTAAAAGTTATGTCAATTTGAATATTGTATTCTAAAATAACAGGGTTATTATTTTAGTATTAGTTAATAATAAATATTCATGTAAATTAAGTAAGATTACATTGCAATTATGGTAAGTATTTTTAGTTTGACAATCAGTTTTTTAAATATTAAAATGATAGCTTATTCTAGTTAATGCCAAACCACAAAAATGAAAATAAAATCGGTTAATTTGAAAACTTCAAAAAGTTATGGAAAGATTTTGAAAATGAGTTTAAAATTATGAAGAGTATTAAAACCTTTAAAAATCTGTTGAAAGATTGGTCAATTTCCGAATTTAAAAGGAGTTTAAATATGTTAATTAAAAAGGAGTTTAAATTTTGTATTTTTAAGTTTGAATTTGGTCTTCTATGTAAATATAAAAATAATTTGAAATATCTTGATTAATGGGAATAATAATTTTAATAAATTATAAAAAGTTGTCATGTTTAATAACAATATTAATAAATTGTGTTGATAACACAATTTGAATATTGTGTTCTAAAATAACATGGTTATTATTTTAGTATTAATTAATAATTAATATTCATGTAAATTAAAGTAACAAAAAAATACATCAATATTAAACAAAAAATAAGATATCTTATCAACAAATCTTCAACCCATGAAATTAGCTATATCAAGTTGGGAACATAACCTGAAATGAGAAAATTAAATATTAATATTCGTTTTACAAATAATAAATTTTAATCATGGTAATGTTACATGTTATGAAATATTTACCCAGTAATTCATAAAATTCAACTTTAATTTAAATTTATAAATTTATAAATTTTAAATGACATCGTGTTAGAAATAATAAATTTTAGTGATGGTAATTTTAGAAATTATGAATGTTTGTTTAATCAGCCATTTAAATAGTTCAACTTAAAGTTAAAATCAACTTTAATGTTTGACCAGACAATTTAAAAATGTTTGACCAACTTAAACGTTTGACCAGCAATTAAATAAAAAAAATCAACTTTAATTTAAATTTGGAAATTTAAACTTTTTATATCAAATAGTTATAAAAAATAATAAATTGTAATTATGGTAAGTTTAGACGTTATGGAATATTGACAAACCATTTACAAATTTCAACTTTAACTTAAATTTGGAATTTAAAATTCGAAATTGTAATCGTTTTAGAAATAAAAAATAATTAGTCGCGGTAATGCTACATGTTTATGGAATGTTAAACCACTGATTTACAATTAATTATTGGCCTTACCGGAAAAAGAATAATGATAATGTCCATGGATGAAACTTTTTATTTAGAACCTAGAAGAACAATATGTGAAAGAAAAAAACAGGAAAAATATAAAACTTTAAATAAATATAAAACAACTATTGTTATAGGTATAACACATGAACGGAAAAACTTACCAGAAAAACGTAAAAACGTAGAAATGTTAGTTTCATCGCCGTTTTTGATTTAGAACCATAACTGATTTTAAAAAAATCAGTTAACAATGAAAACAAAGATAAAAAGGTTAGATCTACAATAACCGGAAGAAAATATGATGTTGCCGGAAAAAGATATAACATTGCCGAAAAATCATATACCATTGTTGGCCATTAGAGTATAATATATAACCTTACCGGAAAACGATTAATCTCAATCTACATTACCGGAAAATAGAAGATGGTGAATGGTGGAGTTAGTAAGCCGAGAAAGATAGGGAGAGAGAGAGAGAGATTAAATACAAACAAAAACGGAAAACAAAAATCTTACCAGAAAACCTTAATAACTTCAAAATATCAATTCAATCTTGGATTTTGA
Source organism: Bidens hawaiensis (assembly GCF_021521415.1). Taxonomy (NCBI): domain Eukaryota; kingdom Viridiplantae; phylum Streptophyta; class Magnoliopsida; order Asterales; family Asteraceae; genus Bidens; species Bidens hawaiensis. Next base: position 27,380 of record NW_027495117.1, on the reverse strand, counting down.
TATACAACCTAAAGAGATTATTACAAAATTATATAACAATTAAAATAAATATAAAACCATTTCGAAAAACCTTATCGGAGAAAGATATTACCTTGCCGGAAAATCATATAACATTGTTGGCCATTAGAGTATAATATATAACCTTACTGGAAAACGATTAATCCCGATCTACATACCGGAATATATGTAACATCCTAAAATTTTAATGTTGAATAAAGAAAGTTATGTTTAGTGATTTTGCGTTAATTATTGGATATCGAGTAAGGAGCGGATCATGGACTTGGATTAATTGAGATGGGTTAAATGAGAATGGGCCTTAGGTCCATGGAATTTAAGGGATATAAATATCCCCTAAACTCTAAAATATCTTTCATTTCACCATATTCTCTAACACTCCAAAACACACACACCACACACCAACACCGCCGCCGGCTGAGGGAAGAACCGAGCCAGATCCGAGAGAGAGAGCGATTAGTTGTGATAACAAGTTAAACAAGATCCAAACAAGCTCAGAAAGGTATGATTCTTGATCTTTGAAGTTTAAAGATCCAAGTTTTCTAGTGTAGATACGACCGAAAATGGTCGGGAAGCGCAGTGGGTGATGTCGAACCTTAACAAGGGTGTTGAAATCGCCAAAATGCTCAATAAAAACCAAAACAGCGGCTGATCTGGGCAACTTCGCCTGCAACTGGGCAACTTCGCCTTCAAAGCGATAACTTCGCCTTCAAAGCGATAACTTCGCCTGAGGCCAAGTTCGCCTAATTGATAACTTCGCTTACGGCTAAGTTCGCCTGATGACAACTTCGCCTAGAGCTAAGTTCGCCCGAGGCTTAACTTCGCCTAAAGCCAAGTTCGCCTGATGACAACTTCGCCTAAAGCTAAGTTTGCCTAAGGTTTAACTTCGCCTAAAGCTAAGTTCGCCTAAGGTTTAACTTCGCCTAAAGCTAAGTTCGCCTAAGGTTTAACTTCGCCTAAAGCTAAGTTCGCCTAAGGTTTAACTTCGCCTAAAGCCAAGTTCGATTAGAAAATAAATTAAAAAAAAACTAATGAAAAATGTGTTAAGACAGTTAATGTAAATAAAATTTTTCCAAGCTGACATGGCAGCTCGACCCCAGCCAGGGGCTCTGCCCCTTGGACCTTGCTAGGGGCTGCCGCCCCTAGACCCCGCTGCCAGGGGCGCTGCCCCCGGACCCCCGTTCGTTGTGGGTCATATAAAGATAGAAATGCAATATGAGAAGTGATAGTTAATTGATACGTATACTTGTTATACAGTCAGCCGTGCACAACTGAAGAAAGGGATTACGATTAACGGTGAACGTAACCGTGTTCAGGTGAGTTTCTAGCCCCACTTCTGTGTTATGTTTTCGGGGCTGTGTGCATACTCTATATGTTTGTTAATACACTTATCCTAAGTGATAAGTGTATGCCTTATATGAATGATGTGAAATGTATGAATGATTGCTTGTTAGTACGTGAACGATCTTCGGATATTGCACGTACTGTCAGGTTGTAACGCTATGTATAAGGTAAGTATGATATGTATGCTTATATGTATGAACGTGATAAAGTTAATAAAAGAAGGAAAGGATGGTTGTATGGTAACGAAGAGGGAATCGAACCCTACTAATATTCGAGAACTAGGGAACCGAACCCTACTAATATTCGAGGAAAGAGGGACCGAGCCCTAATAATACTCGAGGAAAGAGGGTACCGAGCCCTAATAATACTCGAGGAAGGAGGGTACCGAGCCCTAATAATACTCGAGGAATGTAGGGCGTAATGCTCTTTATAACGTAAGATATGAAAGTAAGTTAATACAAAAGAAAGTATGAAAGTAAGAAAGTATGAATGAAAGAATATAAGTTTATGTGTATTGTATAGTGTATGATTAACTAGAACTCACTTAGCGTAGCTGACTTTTAGTATGCACGCAGGTGAGTAGGATGAGGCAGCTCGCTTGAGGAGACGCGTGGCACTGAATAAGAGGCTGGCATCGAAAGTCTCAAGACGTTTAAGTTTAATGTTTCGTTTATTTTGAAAGACAAAATGATATTTTAAGACAAGACGTGTTTTGTTATGAAATGTTTTATGAAAGTTTTTAAATTCCGCGAATGTTTTAATTAACTCTGATATTTAGAACTGCGTTTATGAGTAAATCCAACACGAAAGTAGAGCTACCGGTAACGGGGCCTTACAATATAGAAGATGGTGGATGGTGGAGTTAGTAAGTCGAGAGAGAGAGAGATTAAAATGATTTTGGTGGAAAATATTAAGCTTTAAATAAGTTTTAGTATTTAAAGATTATTTTAATAGTTGGGATAAATTAAGTGGGTGTTTGGGTGAGCTTCTTTTTTTTTTTTTTGCTTTTTGGAGAGGCAAAATGTCAAAAATGTCAATCTAAAAGCATCTAAAAGCTCGTGTTTGGGTGAGCTTTTTTTTTGCTTTTTGCTTTTTGTAGAGGAAAAATGTCCAAAATATTCCTCCAAAAACACCTAAAAGCTCAAAAAGCAAAAAAAAAGAAAAAGTAGAAGCTCACCCAAACACCCCCTAAGCCTTTGTACAGGAAGTCTCCGTATAAATCTAAATACCATGCACAAAGTTTATAAATTTTTCTAAACATAATAAGGCCTAGAATGGAGTAATGAAGAAACTATATTAATGGGCCAGACATAGAGAGAGTGACCCATTTAAGTTTACCCATCTATTTATTTATTTATTTATTCATTTAAAGTAAATCAACAACACAATTAGGGTTTCATATCCAACGCCTCCTGCATCTCTCCGCCGGACTCTTCAATCTTCAGGTTTGCCTTCTCTTCTTTGATGCTCAGTTGTTCTGCCTTGATTTTATTATAAATTCATCTTCAGTTGTACAAAATTGTGTAGATTAGAGACAAAAAAGTGCTAAAAATATGAACATATGCTTAGGTTATGTATGCTACAGTGTGATGAAAAACCTTGAAAGTTTACTGCAAATGGTTTAAATGTTGTACTTGCTTTATGGGCTTTTGTGTTTGAATCTATTCTGCTGTTTTTTGGATATATGCGTCGCATTTCACACTAATGTTATACCATTTTTGTCTAATTTGATTGTTTTTTCTGATTTGTTTAGCTTTAATGTATGGAGTTATTTTTTATTTTAATGTGGTTATCATGTTATTGTAATCATTATATCATTTGTTGGTTTAATTTGTTATGTTGCTTAAGTTTCATGGTTTTGACATGTAGTATTTGATTTTTCAATATTCATTTTGTTGTTCAGTGGAGAAACTTATTAATTGGTTTTTAACCTGTTTAGCTTGATTCAAATCTAAGTAGTGTTTTTTGTGATGAAACTGTTTTTGATTGTTGCAGCTGAAACTGGCATGAACATTGACTTAAGTTTCATTTTATTTTAGATTAACTTGTTTTAGCTAAATTTGCAAAGTATTAAAATGTATACAATCATTTTTCTTGTCATTTATATGTTTTCTTATTTTTGGCTTTTAGAGTTAGTTGCTTCTCAAAGATCTCGCCAAGATGCAGAACGAAGAAGGGCAAAACATGGATCTCTATATCCCCAGGAAGTGGTATGTTATTTTAACTTTTGTAATTCAATTTGCACAATTATTTCTTGATATAATAAATTACCATGATTGTTCTTTGTTTGCAGCTCTGCAACCAACAGGTTGATCACTTCGAAGGACCATGCTTCTGTCCAAATCAATGTTGGTCATTTGGATGAATCTGGCAGATACACCGGGAATTTTTCCACCTTTGCCCTTTGTGGTTTTGTCCGAGCTCAGGTTAGTTCTCATTTCTTTATGGTTTGAACTTTTAAATGTTTTGCTGTAATGATCTGATTTTTGAAACACAATAATGTTTTATTAGGGTGATGCTGACAGCGCACTCGATAGGCTTTGGCAGAAGAAGAAAGTTGAAATCCACCAATAGATATGGTTTGAATTGAAGATCGTGCTCAAATTTTAGTAGTGAAATTTTCTTGTTTGCTATCTAGACTTGGTTTTGCTTATTATTAGGTAATGAGAATTATTGCATGCCATGTTTGATCTGAATGTTTGATGGTTTTTATGCGAGTGATGAAATACTTTTGTCATGCCTTCAATTCTTTCTTTTTATAGTCAAGTGTAGACGTGCACAAATCGGGTATTTTGAAAACCCGGAACCAGACCCGACTCGTCCTGTGGAACCAGGTAGGGTGGAACTGGGTACGTAATTATGACTTGTGTTATGACTGACTCACATGAGTTGGTGCGCTACAAGTATTGTGCCAAGTTTCTGAAAGCGGTGCAGGTAGAAACTGATTTTTGAGAGAAATGAGAGAACCGGGTAGGGTTTCCGAGTATAAAAATACCCAAGTCGGGTATTGGGTCCACCGGGTACGACCCGGAACCGGTTTTTTGTGCACTTCTAGTCAGACGACCCTCTATGGTGAGGGGCTTCAAAGCCCCTTCACAGTACCACGTCAGCGTCACGTGGGCACTTGGGGCATCAAAGCCTCACCCAAAGATGCCACTCTATGGTGAGGGGGCTTCCAAGTCCCTTAATTTTTTTTTATAAAACAAAAAAACCAACAAATTTATTAAATACAATAATAATAAAAATCAAACTAAATAATTTAAAAACATATAAATAAAAAAACATAGTAATATATACGCACATCGAAATGAACCGTGAAATTCAAATAAACGAACTGTGAAATTCGTCGTCCTTGTTTGCGTATTTTGACATTATTTTTGCGAGTTAAAAGAACAGTGAAATTGGTACAGGCCAAGCCGAGCACTTGATTTGAACAAACAACAAAGCCCCCGGGCCCCCGGCTCACGTGAACCACCCACACCCTTACCCACTCACTTTAGCACCAACCCCTTAATCATCATGTCAATTTTGTATCTTCTTATCCTGTGCACCTCCTCCGCTTTCTTCTCCGACAGACCTAGGGTTTCTTTCTCTTATAAAATTCATCATTCTCTTCACAATTCTACACTTTCACTCTCAATATTCTTCAAATTGGCGGTTTATGGACTCAGATCAACACCACAGAACTCGTATAACTACTCGAGGTATTTGCCTCTATTCTTCGTTTAATTCGCGTTTCACGGTTCAGTTTTGTGATTTCGTTAACGTTAATGTAGCCGTTGAGAGGGGGACCCACATTCACACCACAACTGCGCCGATCATTGGAACGATCTTTGGCTCTGCGCCCCGCCACCAAGGGCGCCCCTTGGTGGTGTTCCGCGCCCAATGGCACTCGAAAATCACCTCCACCGCGCCCCATAGCGTATGGTCTAAAACCACCTCAAGTGCTTCCTTATTTGTGGTCATCTTATGACAGTTTTCGATCTTCCTTTGATTATGTTTATAGTTTAGGTTGGGGTCGTCAATTTGTTTTGACGTGTTTACTAGAACTAGAAGACCTGAAACTAGGTTTTTACAAGGCGTTTGTAGTAGTCTATTCTAACGCATCTATATTGTAAACACATGCATTACAACACACTTTCATAAAAACATGTATTGCAAAACAATATATATGTGGATATCGGTGGTTATGAAAATAATGTCTCTGGGGTCTCAACTTAGCATTAAGCAAAGACAAAAGGTATGAATGTATGTATGTATGTATGCTGGGTTGGTTTCCTGTGCAGGTGATACAACTAAAATGTGTTGTTTCCATCTCTATTCTTACATATGATGTGGCTGTTTAGTTATCGGAAAGTTGATTCAGATTTAAGCCATCCAATATATGCATTTAAGTTGTGTACACCCCATCTTGTTCGACTAAAGAGTAAGTGTGCCTATGGGCTGTCGCCTGTTGTCTTCTTCTTCTTTTTTTTTTTTTGGTAAGTTATAAACATTGAAAGCAACTAAGTAATAAGAAGCTACAATTGATCTTGTGATTCTAAAGACAGTCGTAGAAGACTCATTGTGTTTAGTCATAGTCTAAACGTCATGCTTATAAAGCAACTAAGTATAGTTTTATCATTCCATCCCCAAATACATAAAACAAATGTCAAGAAGCATTTGGTTATAAAGCAACTAAGTATATTAACATTGCATCCTCAAGGGTGGCTCCTTCAGGGAGCAAGACCAAGCCGAGCCACTAGTAGAGTAAGCCTTTCCCACAAACATATAAAGAAATGTCAATATGCATTTGGTACAATGGCAATGGTGAATTCTCTTACACCAAGGTAAGGTTTCAAACATCATTGTAGGTATTTTGGTGGATTTTAGGTGGTGTAATATTAGAGAATGTGTGTCGTTGTTCTAAAAAAGACATAATGAAAATAGGTACATTAGTGCCTTACTTTGAGTAGTTAAATGTTGGTATGTCTGTAAAACATGACTTGTCACATGAAAAGTGAATACACCACGAAGAGGCAATGTATCTCATGACTTTAGACGTATATGCTTTCCGATATTCCGTTGAATGTTGTTTCGTGTTTAAATATGAAAATGTTAAAATTAGTAAAATAGTAATTATTTGACTTTAAATAAAATAATGTAAGAGCTTGAATGTAATTTGACTAGTGGGTTCTTTTTATCTTTTCTATTTGGATTAGTTGTATTTATAATAGTTAATAACTCGGTTTTCAATATAAGAAGACAAAAGATGATTTGCATGCAATGCATTTTATTATGCCTTAATATTTGACATATGCTTCTTATTATTAAAGATAAAATTATAAAACAACGTTATAAAAACGATCCTGTTCTTCTAGGTCACTTTCCTCTTGTTGACTATCATCGGTGTACGGGCAATAGATTATTCATTTGCCAAGTATTTCTGAGCACACGGGTCGAAAGGTTGCAAATTCAAACATCCCTTCTTTTAAATACTATGAGGTTGTATATGATACATAGTTGATTTCTTGTGCGAGTTATACGAATTGAATGAAAGTTTCATGCCGTGGCATTTTGGTAAATAAGAACATAACATAATTGCACTAATTTAATTACACTACAGAAAATTTGCAAATAAAGTAGTTTAATATGATTTCCACTTATTTATCAAAATGTTATCGTCTCCAAATTTGTTTCAGTTCGTACAATTCACGCTTTTTTTAGGCTAACTTTATCCTTATATTATTTATTAGCAATTCTTTTTCACGTTTATTAAGTATTTTAAGTTTTAAAAGTCGTTTTAGAAAACAGAACTGAAGATGGAGTCAAAATTATCCTTCACAATTATTAGTCTTAAATGTTTTTATTTTATAATAATAGCCAGTTACTGAATTTCTTTCGCGAGTAGGAATCAATCATTCTTTCTTCAAACCTATAGCCTAACATTATATTTTCTAGGAAATCCATGTCTCTATGTTTCTATTTAATTAATAGGCGGTTAGACAATGCTTGTGTTTTCAAACGAAGAAAAGTTTGTCTAGCATTTATATGGTTGTAGGTTATATATCGCCATCTTACCTTCTTTACTATAAAACGTGATTATTTTACTCTTTTATTTTTAATATATTTATTATACTTTTATTTTATTTCATAATATGCCCTTTAATCCTTTATTATACTTACTAGGTTATTGTCCCGTGGACGCCACGAGTGAAAATATAAAAATCGTCTAATAAACACATATAATTTCAAACGAAAATATTTCCCGTCCTCGAAAGTAAGTTAATAGAACTTGTCTAAATTCGAAGGATAGACGAAGTCTATTAAATCAGATATTTGATATAATGAATTGTTAATTAGAAGATCATCGGAATTTGTACATTCATCTGTCGTCATTTGAACCCCCCCCCCCAAACATTCCCTTCACCTATATCCATTAGTCAATTCGCAAATTATTTTATCTCCTCAACATCTAAGGATTGACATCTAACTGTGAGCCTCGTGTTTTTTGATACTTTAAGTACCTTGTGCTTTTATAAGGTGTAGGAAAAACTACTTGAAGTGTAATTTAAAATAAACATGAAGAAAATTCTATACAATTTAACTATTTATTTAACAAAAGTATCATAATTTTAGTATCTACAACTCCCTAAATACTTCCTTGTATATAAGGTTTATACTTTAATTTGTAGCATTTCGCTGTTGATAAATATAAAAAGGAACAAATTGGTTTTTTAATAGATAATAACTAAACAGTTACAAGTATCAATTGGCTTATATAACTTGTTTAGCGATTCATAGAGCCATAAATTGTATGCACTCTAATATTGACTTGAACTTGTTGTGACTTGAACTCAAGATGTTAATAACCCATATTAGCTCAAACATGTTCTAAATCATGACACGAACCTGCACAATTTGGCATGCCTAACTACATATCCATATGGCTGCTAATAACAGTCCGGATGTGGCAACCATTCGATATAGTGACGTATTTTATTTTCCATTAGTAAGATACTAATAATGTATTCATTTTTTAAAACATATAAAAGATGAATAAAATAATTTTTAGTGGTTCTTAACTATTTAGTAGTTCTCATTGAGCCCAACAGTATGTATAAATCTTAAAAATATTGGTTTTATTCATTAATATGTATTAATAATTTTTATATCCATGAAGACAAGTATCTATAACGTATGATATATTGATAATAAAAAATCAAATTGCCCAATGATCTTGGCTGGAAAGTAGTTTAATATATTAGAGAAACAGAACTTTCTCTTTTTATAATATTCTTTATAAATGAGTTTAATAGACTTTACCTAAATCTTGTTCATATGCAACCAATCTATTTATTTTCTCCCGAAAAGTCATGCACTTGGCCATTAACATCTTCTCCATCTTATTTTTGCGAAATGAAATCAACCACAACAGTATTATCTTAGGAGGACTTACTAATTATTATAATGTAAAAAATGTTTCAAATTTAATAATGAAAATATTAAATTGTATAGTAATGATAAGGTAAATTAGATATTTGGCCCTCAATATAAATATATATGCAATTTGTAAGCACCTTAATGTTGTTTTGAAATTTCAAAAAATGGACAGTGTTGTATCTAAAACATCATGGAAGAAATATTAAATAATTAATTAGTAATTAATCAATTTAAAGGTCAAAATTAAATTAACTACGCAATTGATGAATATAAAGTAAGAAATTACCTTGTATTCAAATTCCACTGTCAAGCTCCTGATATGTAGTTATAATAAAAAAATAGTTTATATAGCTTTCGATAAATAAAGTAAAAAACCTTATACAACAAACACCAAATAAATTGAGGTTTTTACCTAACACCCGATTAGAGATTGAATATGAGATGATAGTTTATATAGCCTTTTGATATCTTATTTTCCATTAGTAAGATACTAATAATGTATTTATTTTTTAATACATACAAAAGGTGAATAAAATAATTTTTAGTGATTCTTAAATATTTAGTAGTAATTGAAGCTTACTATTGTATAATTGTATTATTCCTCCACATGGGGCGTCATCACCATAAAATGCCTCAAAAAAACTTTTAATAATTCCTACAAAAGACAATGATATAAATTTAAGTAAACATAATAAATGAATTAAATATGAAAATATGTTATTAAGCTTGGTACCAAATGTTGTAAAACTGAATTTCTTAATTTCTTAAAAATAAAAAAAGTCAACACATTTTCCCATTTATATAGAGAATAATTAAAAATTTTAATTATAATTAATTTATAAGCTGATGATTTTGCATAATTATGGTAAATTGAATGATATGTGGTTTTGGTAATTGAATGTGATTTTAATCCGGTTATTCAAATGATTTTGAATTTTGGGATATTTAATGATATTATAAAAGTTAGTCTCACCATTTTTATTATAGAAAGTAATTAATTTTGATAAATGACTATCATAAAGTAAATTAAGAAAACTATTAAATAATTTATCATAAAGTAAATTATCCCTTCTTTAGTAAAATCATTTTAATAAATAAATATAGTTTATACATAGGCTTAATTAATTGTATCATATCCCGTGTAATAAACATCCTTTGAAGTTAGTTTATACATTTATTTTTAATTAGTTGACTCAATTAAAATTTTCAATTTCATATCTTGTCTCTAGTAAAAATTATTTTAATATATAGGCTTAATTAGTATACAATATTTTTTTATAAAGCTAAACAAAGTTATATTCTAGGCTTAATTATTTATGTTATTGTTAACTGGGTCTAGTTTTAGATGTATGAGAATTGACAATTCATATCAGTTACCAAAATTCGTTTAATTGATATGATTAATTATATTAATGGTAATAAATATCAATTACTAACTTATTCTTGTACATTACCAATTTTATGCTCTAGCTTGAAATATGGTATAGATTTAAACATATTAATTTTAATAATATTGTAATTAATCGTGTTTAAAACATTATATCACCTAACCTAACTAAAACACGTATTATAAGAATCTTTATAAAAACGTAAATACATTAATTAATTAACAATAATAATTTCTTGTACCTTAATTAAAACACGGTAATTAAAAAATTATAACAAAGACATATTAAATTGGTCAAATGTATTAAAGATTCTATAATGTATATGAGCACCGGATTATTAACTATATAACCTATTTTTGTAAGTGGTCAAGAATTCGAATTTCAAAATGGCTCAGATAAATAATTTTTATTATTCACTTACACCGTGTTCTTGAGTTTTTTTAAAGGAGTGAAAGGAAAGGAAAACTAAGGATATTTAAAAAATGGGTGTTCTTGAGTTTTTTTTAGGATGGAAATGAAAGGAGTATGAGGAGTTAGGAGGGATTAAATTGATGTTTTTTCCCAATAAATTATCCTCCAAAAAATGGGCTGATTACTAAGGATAACATAGTTAACATTTCTTTTCCTCTAATTTCTTTCCAACTCAAGAACACACCTAATTAAAAAAAATTTCATTCCCTTCCCTTCCCTTTCTTATCCTTCCCTCTCCTTTCTTTTTCTTACATTGTTTAAAAAACTCAAGAACAAGACGTTAAGGAATTTAGTTGAAATTGACATTAAATTCACAATAACTTGAAATATTTAGAAGAAACTAATATTTTTTTTATTTAATGTTTGAATATTGAATAATTATGAAATGAGTTTATATTTATGAATGGTATTCAAATAAATAAAAAAGGTTGAAAAAAATTAGTCAAATTAGGAATGAGAATTATGTTTAATTATGTAAATTTTATTTAAACATATTCAATATAAATGGTCAAATTGAGTCAAATCGTTAATTTATTCAAATTGTTGTTATTTAAACCTATTCAATATAATCAAATATGTAAATGTTAGTTAAACATATTCAATATAATTGGACTTTGACCAACAACAATATAAGATTGATTATCTTACTATAGATAATTTAATGTATTATAGAATAATCAACTAAATTTCATTTCAGGATTATATAATAATCAATTAAATTACATAAATTGTGAAATATAAATAAATACATGAATACTAACATAAATATAAATCAATATTAAACAAAAATAAAAGAGATCTTATCAAACAATTCTCAATCCATGAAATTAGCTATACCAAGTTGAGAGACAATAACCTGAAATGATAAAAGTAAATATTAATATTAATATCACATAATAAATATATCATGTGAAAAAAATGTAAAATTGATGTTATAACTTACAACCGGAAAATTTGAATCGCGTTACCGGAAAAAACGAAATAGTGAATATCTCCATTGAATCTTCGATTTTGATATATAACCTAAAAATATTATAAGAAAAAATCATATAAATATTAATATAAATACAAACAAAAACAGAAAATTATCAGTTTAATCTTGGATTTTGATATAGAATCTAAAGATATTATAACAAAGTAATATAAAAATTAAAATAAATATAAAACCTTACCGGAAAACCGTAATAACTTCAACATACTAATTCAATCTTGGATTTTGATTTACAACCAAAGAGATTTAAAAAAAAATTATATAGCAATTAAAATAAATATAAACATTACCGGAAATCTTACCGGAAACAATAGAACCTTACCGAAAAAACGTATAAAAAATTGGCCATTACCGGAATATAGGAGACGGTTGAGGAATAGTCCGAGAGAGAGAGAGAGAGATTAAAATGGTTAGGGATTTGTTAGTGTAAGAATTACCGTATGAATGTTAGGTTTTTACACAAAAAGTAAAAACCTTGGCACAAAGCCAATCGTTTTTACTAAAGAGGCTTTGATGGTGTAAGAATTAGCCTATCAAATGTACGTATTTATACGAAATGAATTAGGGTAGACTAAATTATAGAAGGAAGGTATACAGGTAATTGATTAGAAACATAAATTTAGGAAATTTCAAAAATTTTCAAAAAAGTTATAGCAAGAACGAATAGAAGGGAAATCGTAATTAATAGATTTTCAAATTTTGAATTTTCAAAAATGCAATGTTACATAATCAGATTAGTATAAATGTAAAATTATTTTATTTAAATGTTGACTATATTTAAACATACGAAAGTAAACTTATTAATGTAAAAATATAAGTTACTAATTATATTATTTACAATAATATAAGTAATCATCAATTATAACACCATATATTATGTAATGTAATTCATATAAGGTGTGAAAATAAAATTTACTATTTTTGTTATATATATGTAACTCAATTGTTAATTAGTAAATCATAATTATAAGTCAATGTTTACAATAATAAGTCAATGGGTCAACAATGGATTTGTAACTAAATTGTTATTGTTAAACAATAATAAGTCAATGGATTTGTATTATAACTGTTAAAACTTAATGACCGTAATTAAGTCAATGGGTCAATGTGTCAACATCCGTAATTATAGTAAAACTTAATGATTGTTAATTAATTCAAATTTACACCATAATTTATACATTAATTAATTCAAATTTACAAATTAATTACATTCAAAGAATATACAATAATTAATTCAAATTTACAAATTCTGTAATTAAACCATTTCCTTAATCAAATGGGTTATCTTTTCCTAAATTTAACATGAATGGTACAAACCTTTACAACTTTATGAATTTGATAAATTTAAATAAATATAATATTTTAACAAAATTTTAATATTTTAAATTGGTAATCTCTCAATATTATACATACATACATACATATATATATATATATATTATCCGTAATATATATATTAAATCCGTATTCTCTTCTATTGATGAAATATCAAATAATTATCTAAATTATATAGACATAATTACAAATTTTGTCCTTTTAAAAAAAGCCAAATTACGGTTCGTGTCCTTTTCTAAGTTTCCTTGCAGGCGGTGTACTTTAAACTTTTTTTTCCTACAAGTTTTGTCCTTTACGCTAACTGGGTTAGAAAAAGTCAGTTAAATGCCCTCACGTGAGACGCATGTGAGGGCATTTTTGTCTTTTCGTCTACCCTGCAACTTCTTCTTCCTCTTTCTTCTTCTTCATTTTGCAGACCCTCATTTCTCTCTTATTTCTCTCTCTACGCCACCACCATCACCATACCACAACCACTCCGACCACTCCTATGACGCAGACCACTATCAATCCCTTGTTCAGTCATCATCTCAACAGCACTTCGATTTGGACCAAGTATACATAAACAGCTCCGACCATGGGTATCGAAGTTTGAGCATTAAATTATAAAACTTTATTTTGCAGACCACTATCAATCCCTTCATTTTGCAGACCTTCCTTCCTCTTTCAAAGTTTGAGCATTAAATTATAAAACTTTATTGCCAGTGGACAAAACGAATAATAGACTAATATTAATATTGAAAGTGTTTGTTGGTCCTCTGGCCCCATCAGTAAAGCCATCTAATTTGGTGTTCCATTTCATGGACCAAGTATACATCAACAGCTCCGACCATGGGTATCGAATGCGAACTTCCGATATACTTTTTCAAAACAAGTATAATTTCTCAAATACTTCAAAGATTTTGACCGGAAATTTTGATTAATCGCGCCTAGTCGCAATTTTTACAACATGAGTTAAATCCAAGTATACATAAACACAAAAAAAAAACCCAATTTCATAAACCCTAATTAAATTGAAGTAAACCACAATCGAAACCGAAACCGAAACAAATTCCAGTAAAATCCCCAAATTCAAAGCATACATATACACAATCACAAATGTAAATATGTATATATATAGTGTATGCGAGAGAGAGAGTAATAATATACAATCAACGATTGAACAAGAGGAACGATCTGCACGAGGTCTTGTAACAAACGGCGGTCGACGTTGTTGTTGGTGGCGGAGAGATTGCGGTGGTGCGACGGCGAAGAAGGGCGGAGATCGTCGCCGGAGAGCCATGTGGTTTGTTCTCCGCCGGCAAAGGCATTATTATTGTCTTGGTCCAAATAGAAGTGCTGTTGAGATGATGACTGAACAAGGGATTGATAGTGGTCTGCGTCATAGGAGTGGTCGGAGCTGGAGCTGTGGTGGCGGTGGTGATGGTGTTTGAGGATATCCATGGACGGAGTGGTTGTGGTATGGTGATGGTGGTGGCGTAGAGAGAGAAATAAGAGAGAAAGGAGGGTCTGCAAAATGAAGAAGAAGAAAGAGGAAGAAGAAGTTGCAGGGTAGACGAAAAGACAAAAATGCCCTCACATGCGTCTCACGTGAGGGCATTTAACTGACTTTTTCTAACCCAGTTAGCGTAAAGGACAAAACTTGTAAGAAAAAAAAGTTTAAAGTACACCGCCTGCAAGGAAACTTAGAAAAGGACACGAACCGTAATTTGGCTTTTTTTAAAGGACAAAATTTGTAATTCTGTCAATTATATATTATATATTATCTAAAATATTAACAAAGGTGGTGAATGAAATCAACCAAAAATAATAAAATATTCAAAATTAGAATATTCAAAATGATAAGTAAACATTAAATGAAAAATGAAAGATAATACTTTAACAGCATTGATGAATCTTATTTTAATATATTATTGATATATTTTATTAAAATGAAAATTAGAGAAACCATTGATATACATGGAAAGTATGAAAATCAACCAATAAAAAGAGAGAAATGGACTTAAAATCTATTGCTTTAATAGTATAGTTAGATTGATGTGTTAAAAACATTGCATACCTATAACGTAGACATATAGATGCTGTTTTTAGCTTATGTGGTAATAAAATATAACATCTTCAACAAGGTTGTTTCATGTTTCAATGATATATATACATTCATATCAATTTTATGAATTTTTACATTTAACACATTTGTATCTATTTAACTGAAGTGTTAGCTAAACTCGACAAGATGATGATCACAAAATGAAGGATTGATTCTGTACTAAGAATGTATGGATACACAATGATCTTACATATATCAAGTAACATATCTCTATTCACTATTGCATAACGCCAATCCTTCTAATACACACGGTATTATTGTATATAAACAAATTTCAACTTTGGTGCCGCTAAGTGGTGACTGGGTCACTTGGCGGCACCATATTGGTCGTTGTTATTTTGTTTGTTTTTCAATTCCGATGTTATAACAAACATAACAGAAACTGACCGAATTTTTGTAGACTCACAACCTCAACGCACAGGACCGACAAAGCTCCGGGATTTACCATGCCGGAGTTTACCAACCGACGTCACCCATTGTCCACCTCGATTTTTATATTATTTTTTTCCGATTTTAGCTCCGGTACCATAACAACAGTAAACGAAACCGACCGAACTCATGTCTAGTTACCGCCTCAATGTCCGGAATCCACAACGCTTGTGTTTTACCACGGCTCGATTTTACAGACCAAATAAACGTCAAATAGTTTATTTGTTTACATGTTAATATTTTTATAAGTTACTTTGACGATTTTTTTTGGGGGGGGGGGGTGTTAATTAACGCTCAGGTTTTACCAATAGTGTCTATATTGTAACGAGTGTAACCGATAATGTCCAAATTCACGTCGACTCATCGCCTCAATGCATGAGACCGGCGACGATTGGGTTTATCGTAGTCCGTTTTTTACCAAACTGTCTCGACACAACTCGCCGGGTAATACAAGTTTATAGTATAAATTGAAAGAATATCTTATGGGTACCTCTCCTAGTGGATTGATGGTGACTTTTCTTTTTCTATTAGTGATAATTTCTAACATTCTTCTTGTCTCATGTCATGTCACCTAAGGTGAACCCGTCTAGTAACAAACCGTCTCTAGAAGGATTTTGGTGGACTCCCCTAAGACGCATTCAACAGTAATTTTTCATGCGACTTCATTAATGTTTGTATATTAGCCATGGTAGTTTTATAAAGTTTTAACATTTATACAGATTTTTATAAATTTTAAGTTTCCTTTACTAAATTTATTTTATGTTATGAAATAGACATTTTTATAAGTGCTGTGAATAACCAACTTATAAGACTCATTTCAATGTTATCAAACTTATAACATTCATCTGCTTTGCACCTTTTAAACAAGTTCTAGAAACCATGAGCTTCTTCTACATTTCAACTCCTAATTTCAGATTATTTGACTTTCTTCTTTCCCTTGACTTCTATGGTTGATCTTCCAAATCCACAATTCATATATTTGACTTTTATGCACCTTCTATACACCTAACCGAACCTACACCACATGACTCTTTCGAAGTTGCATGATTTTTAAAATTTTAAAATAAAGAAGATAATAAATAACACATTAATAGTACGCTAATACAGCACACAAATTCTTGTTTATTAAAACAATTTAAAAACCGACTGGCTAACATTTATGTATTTTTACCGGCTTTGAGTCTTTGACCGGTTCGTCTTTATACCAAGTGTATTACTCTATTATCTCTTGATCAATTAACCTCATAGGACTAATGGTTTTTTGGTTTAACTGACTGGATTGACCGGTCAACTTTCAAATTGTGCAAACACTTTCTAATTGGAGGGAGTACTTTGATCAGTCAGATACTCATATAATTCATAAAACTAAGAACACGAATGTATATGTTAATTCTATTGACCAAATGTTTTTGAAATCAACGAACCAATTTAGAGATTTTATTTCGATAAAAATGTAACATATTATGTTACATGTCACCCTCATTTGACTTCGATATTCATACTATTTATTTCTTTAGTTTGGACATTTAACCATATTTATAATGATATCAAAGAAATTTATATAAAATACGATATCATACATTTAAGTATCCTATCAAAGTTTTTTTTTTTTATCATAATAGCATACTACTTTAGTTATATAATTCATGTTTTTATAAATGATTTGGTTGTATGGGGTTTGGAGGCACTTTAATATAGAACGTGTTTTGACATGTATGATTGAATGTAACCCCACATTTGACGTTAAGATCCATATCAATTATTTGTTTAATACTTTAATAATACCATTGTCAAAAAAAATAAAATATCATACAAATACGCAGTTATGTACAATATAGTAATGAATACTTAGTATATGATATCAAATATCATATCAGTCCATATTTAACAAATTTATACGGTACACATACGTATACATTATATGCATATTTTTAAATATTTCACGACCATATATAATTTGGCCTTATTATAAATTCTAATATGTACGATCCTAATGCTACGTAGATAAAACGATTGATGTCCAAACATTTTATAACTTCTGTTGAACTCACAGTGATATATTGTTCATTTGTTTGAATCCTCATTTGGATTATTCAATTTCATAACATCAACATAATCTTATTTTCCTTTTATATTACCAATGATAACATGTCCATAATAACATGAAACGGTCATTGTTGAATACTTTTTTTACAATTTGACCCGTCAAAACAAATTAATCATTAAAATGAACTCATAAAAAATGAATATTTTTAAAAACAATATACAAATAATCTTATGATGAAGAATGCAAAAACCTTCTATACTAAGCAATACTTGCTTTCATAATCTTACTTAAACTGATGATATCGAACCATTCGAGCTATGAGAGAACGACGGGATCGTCAAACAAGCCGATAACGCCCTCTCTAAGCGCATAACAACCTCACTCATAGTCGGCCGATCTTGTCCCTCCAACGCCACACAATCAACGGCTAAATATCCAACATATTGTACAGCTTCGATTTCAAAAGGTGTTGGTGGAGGGACTTTAGGGTCCAAAATCCTGTGTATCTCATCGCGAAAAATGTATGGTGCAGCCGAGTCAACCACATTCCTTCTCTCACCAGTTTCTGTTTTATGAATCGCACGATGCCCTGATAACATTTCCAGTAAAAGAACTCCAAAACTGTAAACGTCACTTTTAGCTGTCAACTGCTCAAACTTATAATACGCAGGGTCCATGTAACCGACCGTGCCTGCAGCATGTATTGACAGGTGTGACATGTTGTCCGGTGGGCCCAACAAGGATAACCCGAAATCCGATACCTTACCCGTCCATTCGTCATCAAGCAATATGTTTGATGACTTAATGTCACGGTGAATGATCGGTGGATCAGCGTAGACATGAAGGTACTCAAGCCCACGGGCCGCATCTAGAGCGATTTTGAGCCGTGCGGGCCATGACATTACGTACGAGCTATATAAACTATGTAAATGGCTATGAAGGCTCCCGTTTTCCATGAACTCGTATACTAAAACGAGTTCGGTTTCTTCTTCGCAAAACCCTAGTAACCGGACCAAGTTTTTATGATTAACCCGAGATAAAAACTCGAGCTCGTTTACAAATGCTTCGTTTGTGTCTTCCTGTCGTTTGTGCATACCCCCAGGATACGACGACGAGCTCGTTAATTCGGCCCGTTTAACCGCTACTTTTCGACCATCGGGTAGTAACCCGTGGTAAACCGACCCGAAACTCCCAATCCCTATTCGGTGATCGTGTGAGAAGTTACTGGTCGCGCTAATAATCGTTTGTAATGTGAATTCTTCCAAATGACCCCCATTTCCCATACTGATCAAATGACTTAGTTTCTTAACAAGCACACGATTCGCGGCTTGAACTTGTGAAGCGATTTGGTCGTCTTCCATCGGGCCCGAATCATGAACTCGACTATCATCACTCGATTTACTGAATCGGATGATTAGAAATCCGATAACTAGCATAAACGATAACGAACCTGCTGACCCGACCACCACGAAAGCCACCATTTTATCACTCCAACCACCATTTCGTGGCGGCGGTTGTACTATTACCGGTGGGGGCGGAGGTTGATCGTAAACACACGACTCACAAATCATCAACCCGTCGGCGCAAAATGGCGCATAGTTCCCAATTGGGCCACAAGTACAAGAAGTCGTACATAAACCGGGACTACATTTGCAAACACAACCGAATTCACAGCCTCATCTCCCCAGCAATAAACAGAATAATTCGAAGTCGAAATCCCGCAAAAAACACCGCGGTTCACCTGCAATGCCTCGAACCCAACCTCCTCTAAATATTCAGGCAACCGGAAACCGGTTTCACCCCAACAAATCACAGTTCCGTTCACCCGAATCGCACAAAACCGGTTATCTCCAACGGAAACCGATTTAAACAGTCCATCCGGTTTCCAAACCATCCGGTCGCCCCAACAATCCAAGCCGTTACTCGAATTCACAGCACAAAGACGGGTACTACCCGCGGAGATAGCATTGTGACTTCCGTTACTAGAAACGTTGAAGTCATTACTTCCTGAGCATATTATTCGTCCTGTGTTATTCAAACCGCACACATAATTATCCCCAACTGAAACACCAGAGGTGAACCGGGTTCGGTTAAGAACGATATCATCATTAAAGCGGTCCCATTGCCAGCAGAGTAACTGACCACTGGCGCCAACAATCCCACAAATATGGGAATCACCGGAGTCAATCTCTATAAGGGGCGAACCATGGTAAATCCGTTTTAAAAACGACGGTTCCGTTTGCCTGGAACCTCCAGCACACCAGAACGGAATCTGTTGCTAACCCGCAGAGGAAGTTAGACCCGCCTACGATTCCGATTAACGGGAAGTTGATTTGGTTGGCATATGGAAATATATTTATATTTGGTGTGCAGTTGAGTTGAGGTTGCAGTTCTGTTTGTGACTTGGTTAAGGCGCATATTAAGGTTTGGTTGTTGATGTGGGAGATTGAAACAGTTGGAAGTGAGGAGTTGGAAGAGTGAATGAGAAGAAGAAAGAGGGGTTAGAGAGAAGATGGAGTGAGCCATGGAAGTATCATGGTGGTGAAGGTGAAGGTGAAGGTGAAGGTGAAGGTGTGTATGTGTGATTGGGTTTGTATGTGAAAAGGTTTGTGTGTGTTGACGCCGTTTGTATTGGGTTGTGGGAGTGACAACGGGGAGACGAGTATATGACCATCTCCAGCATTGGAATAACGTTTGTGTCTTACCAATTCAAATCATAATAATTATCAATTATTGTTAATTGTGAATCTCATTATTGTTAAGTCAAATTACAACACTTAAATTGTAACTATTTAGAAATTAAATCGACTTTGCTTACTTCATGAATTCTAAACTAGAAATTAAATCGACTTTGCTTACTTCATGAATTCTAAACATGACTATTTAGAAACTTAAAATCAAATAAATGGTTTTTAATAAACAACGAGCATTTCATGAGTTGCGTGCCGCAACAAAAACGTTAAAAAGATATACAAATTTCACAAGTTAAATTATAAAAAAGTTAACATTTTCAAAAGTTTGTTTAAAAAAAAAACAAAAACTTTTATGTAAACTCACACATTATTGAAAGGACATTGACGATGCCCGAAATATTACATAAAAAGGTTAAGCACTTTGTGACGGAATCGTTAAACCTAACAAAAAATAAACATTAAAAACGTTGAACCACGTACACTTGTTGCAACGTATATAATAACAGTTAAATAAGCTTTACAAAGTATATAGTTTATTAAAATTAAAAGTAAACGATAAGGTTTGTTTGTTACTTATACTAATACTCTAACAGCAGAAAAACATAAATATATGATATGTAGTTGAAGAAACACTAACCGGACCCCGGGCAGGTTACTGGTAACCTAGGGGTTGGAGAGCTGTTTCCCACGAGGGGGTTAGACCCTTGGAAGATGGTTCTTCTGATAACCTGCAAAACAGACACCGTGAGCTCGTCACTGAGAAGGGGGGGGGGGGGGTTCCTCCTTGTGACCACCCTCCGGCGTGAGAATCAGACTAGATTGCTCTTTAAATATAAAAGTATATTAAGAGATTGCTAGAGCAGATATCAGGTATATATGATGATAATATGATAAGATATGATGATCATACCATTTGTGGTATTTATAGCCGAAGGTAGGTTTCCAAGGGGTTTAGCCGGCCCAACACGCTACCAACTGTAACCTATGCACGTGCCCTGCCTGTGAGTGGTGGATAGGTAGCGGCTGACACAGAGCAGGCGTGTCGTGCACTCTTCCTCTTCTGCCAACTACAGGCTAGGCACGTGGTATGGCAGGAGTTGGTGGGTAGGCGGCGGGCTATTGGTCACAGTGCTGTGGCGTGCTGTCTGCCATGCTGCTGTCAGTGAGCTGTCGCATCTCTGATCAGATCTTTTGCCCATACCTCGTCAGGTACAGTAAAAAGATCCTTCAGTATACGGACTGGCTTATTTGGGGCGGGAGTATTCCCCCCTCCCGCCTCTGTGCGGGATTGCTCCCGGCTTGGCTCATTCCTTCAGGTGACACTTGAACGATTGAGAGCTAAGTGCCTTGTGCGTGTAGCCATGCTGCGCGGGTGGCCTTCCCTAATGGCTTGTATCCGAGGCTGCGGGGACAGGCGGAGGTCCTTCACCATTGGGAGGCATTTCCTGCGGGACCAGCTTGCGTACTGCGCGTAAGGACGTCACGTCTCTGAGCATGGTTGGTCCTGCGGATCCAGTTGGTCTCTGCGCAGACGTCCCTGTTTAAGGTGAGTCTTGCGGGTCCAACTGGGCTCTGCTGGGACCTACCTCTTCAAGTCCCCCCAGTCCAATGTTCTTCTCATGAGTGTTTAATGAAGTGAGGTGAACTTTTGGACTTGAGCAAAGGGTTTTGAAAAGGGTTTTTGTAAGGTTTTCCATGGGGATTCTTTCCGCGGAAGTCCTTGTCACTTGCAGAAATGCCCGAGTTTCCTGCTTGGTCTTTGGGTATGATGCGGGTAGGTCTGTAACCTCCTCGCAAGTCAGGAGCATTGAGTCCCAGTTGTATGTATTTTCCATGAGGTTTTGGTAGTTTTGAACATAGTGATCAATTATGTTAAGACCACCAATTCCATCGTGGAGCTTCAAACAACGTAGTTCTCGATGTTCCCGCTATGCGGGGATGCTATTTCCGTTTCCGCAAGCATTGCCCAGAAGATCCTTCTTGGTTTCAATTCCCAGCGGAGCGCTAGGTATGTGAAGGGTTTTGCCCTTAACACTGTACCTGCGCTCGTCTTACGGTTACTTTACTCTCAAGGTATTCCTGGCGTCAATTTCCTGCGGGTGCTAGGGTATGTGAAGGGTTTTGCCTTAACACTGTACCCGCATCCGTCTTACGGTTACTTGTTCACCAAGGTTCTTGGCTTCAATTCCCTGCAGGTGCTAGGTATGTGAAGGGTTTTGCCTTAACACTGTACCCGCAGCCGGCTTACGGTTACTTGTTTGCCAAGGTTTATTTGGCTTCAATTCCGCTGCGGGTGCTAGGTATGTGAAGGGTTTTGCCTTTACACTGTACCCGCATCCGTCTTACGGTTACTTGCTTGCCAAGGGGTAAGGGGTATTTTCCCGCTTACTTTTTTAATACTTTCGAATTTTGAATTTTGAAATTCGAAGAGTTGGTGAAAAGATAAACCTCTGAAACGTTCGTGCGACGGTTTCTTCTGACTGTGTCAGGACGTGCAGGAAGTTATGGTGACGTGACAGAACATGGTCATTCCAGTCGCTTTTTTCAGGCGCGTGGGAGCGATTTTTTCGGGCGCGTGGCCGCGAAATTACTGGCACACGTCCTTTCAACAGCTGTTGCCAGCTTGCTTTTTGCCACGTGTCATAGTTTCATTGCACATTTGATTTCTCTCTCCTCCGCATTAAATTCACCGCATTAATTGCGATTACTATATAAAGGGGGAGAGGGTTATTTGCATTTCACACTTTCCACTTTCATCTCTTCTTCTCAAGTAATTTCCGGGCGAATTTTTCTGTTCAGTAAAGCATTACCCTGAAATCTCTTTTCGTCTTTCTTCCACCATGTCTTCTCATGATGCTGATGACCAGAAGACTGCTGGCGAATGCCAGTGCTCTCTTCCTGTCGATCTGTACCAGTATATCATCAGGAAGTTCATGCTCGAGTCTCTCGAGCCTGAGTTTCCTGAACCCCACCATACTGTGTACGATGCCCCTAGTGGCAAGATCGGGGTTATGCTGCATTCTTTGTCTACGGGAACCTTAGGTTTCCGTTGACAAAGTTTGTGTACCGTGTCCCTAGAGAGGCACGGTGTGCACCTGACAGAGGTGCACCCCATGGCCATTGCCAAGGTCCGGCACTTTGAGTGGGTGTGCCGGATACTGGGCCTTGAGCCCCTCGTTGATCGCCTGATGACCCTTCTATACATGGAGGTGCATCCAAGGGTGGTACACTCTTACAAACCCGTATCAAGGGTTTAAGATTTGTACCACCGAGCGGAGTCTTCGCTCATGGAGAAGAGAGTTCTTCTTCATATCCGCTCGCCGCCATCCCCATCGCCATGAAGTTCAAGAATGGCCAGGCGCTTCCGAACCTTCCCGCCCTCAACTACGAGGAGGCGGAATGGTTCTCGAAGATTTCCCGGGTCCAGTCCCCGGTTTTCCGTTTTCCGGAAGTCGGCGATGGTGATGTTGGGGATGAGCCGGGTGTGGAAGGCGGCGAATGCGGATAAGGTTCCGATCGTCCTTGAATATGGTTTCGAACTCTGTCCCTTATGGTACGTCTTGTTTCATTTTGCTGACTTCGATTTTTACTAACTTTCTTGTTGATTTCAGAGGGGAACGATCTTCAGTCGCTCCTGAACCCGCGGGAGGAAGATGGTCCCGCGCGGATGGGTACTCGTGCTCTGGACGAGAACGAGTTGCCCATCTTAGAGCAGACCGCGGGTCGGTTCGTGGAGGGTTTACCCGCCAGGCCAAGAGATCCTGAGCCACCGACGGCCAGGTAAGCCTATCTTCTACCCTGAACCTCTCAATGCTGTGCCTGCTGCTGGAGTTCATGACATTTCTTCTTCTGAGGAATCCGCAGAAGGTCCTCCACTGGTGCGGAAAGAAAAAGGCTGCCGTCGGGAAGGGCAAGGAGAAGGTGGCCTCTACGGCCGACCCGGTAGTCCTATCTGACTCGGAGTCAGATAATGCAGAGGTGGCGGGGAAGCCCGGTGGTGAGGAGACCACCGCTCCGGAGGCTGCAGGTGTTACCTCCGGGGAAGGCAGCGACGACGACGGTTACCGGTGTCAAGAGGCCGGCTCCATCGGGTTCGCCCCGCCGCTCGTCCGTGCGTTCAAGCTCAAGAAACCCCGTGAGTACCCCCATAATTCTTGTCTAGATTTGTTGTTTCAAATAAATTTTTTCTAACACTTTTGCTTGTGCAGGTGTGGATGTTGACGCATTCCAGGGTGGAGTTGGAGCAAGTATTCCCCCGCCAATGACGGTAGGCTCGGTCAGCCTTCCCGAGGCGTCGACCCAGGCGTCTACGCCTGCTTCCGCTGGTTCCCAGCCTTCCTGAGGCTGTTCCAGCTGAGAAGGTGTCTCCGCCGGCCGTGAGTGCAATTTTTTACAGCATCTTTCACGGAGCCGGCGGTTACTGTTGCTGAGGAGGGTGGCGCCAAACATGGCTACCACAGCGGCTGCCACTATACCTGCGCCACCGGCACCGACGGCCGGACCATCAGGTATGCGCCAGGCTTCCCGCCGATCTATGCCACCTTCCCGTCTGCCTGACCTGTTGGATGGATTTCCTTTAGGTTCAGGTGATGGGTTTGGCGGCTATCGGCCTGTTATTGACCCTACAGGTACGTTAGGGTTCTTTTTCCCTTATATATTTTTATCATCTTTTTCCTAACTGCCTTTGTTTCTTTTGCAGTGTCGGATTCCAATGAAGTGTATGTTCCAAGATGGAACATACGCCGAGGAACAACCCTTCGTACCCCTGTGGAGTGCGTGGACTGGGCTCGCCACGCTGCTCCTCATGGTGTGCGTTGGGGGAAGCCATGGCTAGCTACCAAGAGGGTAGGCTAACCAATGAGCTTCGGGTTTCTCCAGGCCCGGACGCAGCCCCGCGTCGAGCTGCTTTGTCGTGAAAACGACAAGGTTAAAAGCAGCTCGCGCCAAAGATGTATCTGAAGCGCGGGCTCTTCGGGAGGAGAACCGGGCAGTTGGCCGCTGCCGCAGCCGAGAAGGAGAAGGCATTCAAGGCCCTCGAGGTTGAAGTCCCAGGCGCGACTCGAGGCCCGCTCCAAGGCTGCCCAAGCTTGTGAATGAACAGCTTCGGCTGGCCAAGGAGACTGCGCGAAACTCAACTGAGAGGGCTGCCAAGGCTGAAGCTGTTGTTGAGCCGCTTCGCGAAGGAGAATGAGCAGCTTAAATGCAAAATTAAAGGCTCTTCAGCATGCTCATGACGGCCTTGGCAATGGAAGATGCCAAGAAGCTGCAGGAGATCCTTGACCAGAGGGGGGTGCTTGACCGCACTGAAAGGAAACTCAAAAGCGTCGAAGAGGCTGCCGCCAAGGAAGTTCAACTTGCCAACCTTGATAAAAACGGAGCCGAACGTGCTTACAAAGAAAGTCAAGCTACCCTCCAATGGCTGCTTCGAGAAGCGTTGCCTCAGGTATCTTTATCTTTTTCTTTACGCTTTCCGCTCGTAATTAGAAAATGTTCTAACTTGTATTCTTTTGTAGGTTGCGCGTCGGGTCCTTTCAGAGACCTCTTATGACGATGCGATGAGCGCAGCCCTCAACGCTTCTCATGAGGATGGGGGAGAAGACTGGCTTCCTGCTTGGTCTAGGGTTTGCTGAGAGAGGCTTTCCGCCCTCCAACTTCCCTTTATTCAATGTTAATACTGAAGCTGCTTATGACCAAGCTGGTGAACCAGTACGCTGCCTTCCCGCATCCAGTGGTGGAGAAGGTGGAATGAGGCTGCTGCTGCTGATGATGGGCTAAACATCCTTAAGGCTTTCCTTGGGCAGCCACGCTCAGACGGTGCTGGTCCAAGCGGAGGTGGCCCTGAAGCCTGATCCTGAAGATCTCTTCCCACCGCTAGGATAGACTTAGCTTTGTATAGATTTCTTTTAGGCGGGGTAGTTACCCGGCCACTGTTGTAATACATCATTGAAATATTAATCTTTTTTGCGTTATAAGGACTGTTATTTCCTTCTTTGGGTTCCTTGCTTTATAAACTTATGACTTGCATACTTAGTTTAAATTAGCAATTTTCCAAGTGTTCAGAATAAGAACCTTTGAACGTGGTTGATAGTGGGTTTAAAGTTTCGCTTCCTCCTTCGTGATTGTGCGGGTAGAACCGTCACTTGCACTTGGTAGGATGGCTAAACTTTAACTTTTATCTAACCTGCGTGCTGTTTTTCTTACTTTTTTAGGATAAGTTAACCTTGAACGTGGTTGATAATAGGTGTGAAGTTTTGCTTCCTCTTTCGTGATTGTGCGGGTAGAACTGTCACTTGCACTTAGTAGGATGAGCAGAACTTTACCCTTATCTGACCTGCGTGTAGGTTTCTCATCTTTTTGAGGATAAGTTAACCTTTGAACGTGGTTGATAATAGGTGGTGAAGTTTTGCTTCCTCTTTCGTGATTGTGCGGGTAGAACCGTCACTTGCACTTAGTAGGATGGCAGAACTTTACCTTTATCTGACCTGCGTGTAGGTTTTTCTCATCTTTTGAGGATAAGTTAACCTTTGAACGTGGTTGATAATAGGTGAAGTTTTGCTTCCTCTTTCGTGATTGTGCGGGTAGAACCGTCACTTGCACTTAGTAGAGGATGGCAGAACTTTACCCTTATCTGGACCTTGCGTGTAGGTTTTTCTCATCTTTTTAAGAATTTTGTTTTGAACCGTTCGACGCGCGGTTGTCGATAGGTTAGTGTTCATTTTCCTTTCATGATTCATGCGGATAGACCGGCACTTTCATTTAATGGGATGAACTCTTTCAACTGACCTGCGTGAAGGTTTGCCACGTTATTGGGTTCGTGCGGGTAAGGACCGCCTTCCCACGCAACGACTTCACGTAATGTGAATGTCGTCACCAGTGTTGGATAGTTTTAACCGTTCGACGCTGCGGTTGTTGACAGGTTATTTTCAGTTTCCTTTACTGATTCATGCGGATAGACCGGCACTTTCATTTTTGGGTGCTGAACTTTTTCCCCTTCAACTGACCTGCGTGAAGGTTTGTCACGTTATTGGGTTCGTGCGGGTAGGACCGCCTTCCCATGCAATGACTTCACGTAATTATGCGGTGAAAACCGGCATATTAGTGTCCAGAAAAAGTATAAATGTAAAATCATCAGCTTCGATAT